>NW_027361872.1:8690000-8715000 GCF_039654945.1 Dendrobates tinctorius
GACGAGTTGACGTTTTTATTGGTACCATGTTCGGGCATGTGACATTTTTTGATCGCTTTTTATTTTGTTTTTTAGGACGCAGAATTTACAAAAACCAGCATTTCATGAATTTCTTTTGGGTGGTGCGTTTACGCCGTTCCGCATGCAATAAAATTGATAAAGCGGTTTTCTTCTTGGGGTCAGTACGGTTACAGCAATACCTCAATTATGTCTTTTTTTGTGTTTTGGAGCTTTTATGCAATGAAAACAATTTTATTTAAAAAATAATTATTTTTGCATTGCTTTATTCTGCGAGCTATAACTTTTTTATTTTTTCGCTGATGATGCTTTTTGTTGGCTCGTTTTTTGCGGGACAAGATGACGTTTTCAGAGGTACCATGGATATTTATATGCGTCTTTTTGATCGCGCGTTATTGCACTTTTTGTTCGGCAGTATGATAATAAATCATTATTTTTTGCTTCGGTTTTTATTTTTATTTTTTAAGGGGTTCGCTTAAGGGGTTAACTAATGAGACAGTTATATAGGGCAGGTCGCTACAGATGCGGCGATGCCAAATATGTGTACTTTTATTGTTTTTTCTTTCTTTATTTCCAAAAAATGAATTTATTGGGGAATATTTTTTTTTTCATTTATTTAGCGATTTTTTAAAATTATTTTTACACTTTTTTTTTTTTTTTTTACTTTATTACAATGTCCCAGGGGGGACATAACTGTCATGTGACAGATCGCTGATCTGTCACATCACAGATCGCTGTGACAGATCAGCGATCTGTCACAGGCACTGCTGCAGGCTTCCTCATGCCTGCGCTCTGCGGGCAGTGAGGAAGCCAGCTTCCTGCAGGCCCCCGAATGTCCCCGCCGCCATATTGGAACTGGGGACCTGCAGGAAAGGAGCCCCCGCATCAGCGCTGCACATTGCGCTGCCGTGGGGGGGCTCAGGGAAGCACGGAGGGAGCCCCCTCCCTGCCGATGCTTCCCTTCAACCCCCGGTACACCGTGATCGTGTTTGATCACAGTGTACAAGGGGTTAATGTGTCGGGGGCGGTCCGTGACTGCCCCTGACACATTGTGCAGGGTGTCAGCTATGATAATTAGCTGACACCCGGCCGCGATATGCGGCACTTACCACGTGGGCGCCACTTATCGCTATGACGTAATATTCCATCCATGGTAATTAGGGTCCAGGGCACATGGACGGAATACTACGCCCAATGAAGGAAAGGGGTTAAATTTTTGTGGAAATTCAAGAACTGAAAAATGGGGCGTGCAATATTTTCGGCCCATTTAACATAATACTTTATTGTGCCACCTTTTGCTGTGATTACAGCTGTAAGTTGCTTGGGGTATGTCTCTATCAGTTTTGTACATCGAGAGACTGAAATTCTTACCCATTCTTCCTTGGCAAACAGCTCGAGCTCAGTGAGGTTTGATGGAGATCGTTTGTGAACAGCAGTTTTCAGCTCTTTCCACAGATTCATCATTTGAATTCAGGTCTGGACTTTGAATTGGCCATTCTAACACCTGGGTATGTTTATTTGTGAACCATTCCATTGTAGATTTTGCTTTATGTTTGAGATCATTGTCTGGTTGGAAGACAAATCTCCATCCCAGTCTCAGGTCTTTTGCAGACTCCAAAAAGGTTTTCTTCAAAAATAGTCCTGTATTTGGCTCCATCCATCTTCCCATCAATTTAACCATCTTCCATGTCCCTGCTGAAGAAAAGCAGTCCCAAACCACGATGCTGCCACCACCATGTTTGACAGTGGGGATGGTGTGTTCGGGGTGATGAGCTGTGTTGCCTTTATGCCAAACATATCATTTGGCATTGTAGCCAAAAAGTTCGATTTTGGTTTCATCTGACCCGAGCACCTTTTTCCACATGTTTGGTGTGTCTCCCAGGTGGCTTGTTGCAAACTTTGAATAAAACTTTTTATGGATATTTTTGAGAAATGGCTTTCTTTTTGCCACTTTTCCATAAAGGTCAGATTTGTGCAGTGTACGACTGATTGTTGTCCTATGAACAGACTGTCCCACCTCAGCTGTAGATCTCTGCAGTTCATCCAGAGTGATCATGGGCCTCTTGGCTGCGTCTCTGATCAGTCTTCTCCTTGTTTGAGATGAAAGTAGATTTGGTAGATTTGCAGTGGTATGATACTCCTTCCATTTCAATATGATCACTTGCAGAGTGCTGCTTGGGATGTTTAAAGTTTTGGAAATCATTTTGTATCCAAATCCAGCTTTAAATTGCTCCACAACAGTATCATGGACCTGCCTGTTGTGTTCCTTGGTCTTCATGATGCTCTCTGTGCATCAAACAGAACCCTGAGACTATCACAGAGCAGGTGCATTTATACCGAGACTTCATTACACACAGGAGGATTATATTTATCATCATTAGTCATTTAGGACAACATTGGATCATTCAGAGATCCACAATGAACTTCTGGAGTGAGTTTGCTACACTGAAAGTAAAGGGGCCGAATAATAATGCACGCCCTCTTCCAGTCATATGTCCCCAATCCGGGGGGGCCTTTCCGGGTATATCTGTCCCCCAACCTGGTATTTATGTCCCACTTTTTGGTATATATGTCCCGCATCCTGGACCCCTTCCTGGTATATATGTTCCCCATCCTGATAACTATGTCCCCTTTTCTAGTATAGATGTCCCCCATCCTGATATTGTCATGAAGCATTAAGGGATTCATGGCAGTTCTGGATTTGCTGGAATTTAAATGCAGTTTTTTTTCCTTTGGTCCAGCAAGAGTTAATGTAAGTCTTTTGCTAGCAGCTTTTTTTAGGCTGGTCAGCTGATGTAGGTTGGTAACCACACCCATCTCCCTTTTAAGTGAACCTGTCAGCAGTTTTGGCCAATGTAAGATACGGCCATCACCTTTCAGGCCTTAAGCCCCCGTTACACACTGCGATATCGCTAGCAATATCGCTGTAAAGTCACCGATTTTGTGACGTTGCAGCGATATTGCTAGCGATATCGCTGCATGTGATACCTCCGACCGGCTCCCCCGCTGGTTATCGCTGATCGCGCGAGAAGCTCCTGGACCGTTTCTCGTCGGCCACTTCCTGCGGCGCTTCCAGTGGCGCCGACGAGCGACACGTGGAGCCAGGCGGGAGGACGCAGGATCGCCGCGTCTGACAGGTAAGTAGTGATCCCCGTCCCCAGCGATGTCGCTGGTGAGATCTGCCTGTGTGGCAGCTCACTAGCAACCACCTAGCGATGCACCAGCGATCCTGACCGCGTCATATCGCTAGTCGGGATCGCTGGTGCATCGCTAGGTGTAACGGTACCCTAATACACAGCATTCTATAATGCTGTATATCTGCCGCCAACCTGACTTACATTAACTCTTGCTTGAGCAAAGGAAAAAAAACTACATTTAAATTCCAGAACTGCCATGAATTCCTTTACCCTTCATGACCGCCTATACATTTATTTACTGACCTGAGATATAAGGGAATATCATCCCCATACAGGAGACAATCCAGCAGCTGTCGGCTGTCCACTATATCTGACAACTTTCTATATCACAAATGATCGGTGTTGGTGTAGGGAAGGTGACCTGACGGACGGACGGACTAGTCAGAGTGAAGAAAGATAGGTTTGCACAGTGTAGGTAGGAGTCAGTGATTACAGTGGGGAAACAACTAGGAAAGTGTAGTGGACGTGCAGTACCTTGGGATGACCATTAGATGGCAGGGTGGAGTGTGAGCAAAGGACTTTACAGCAGCTTAGGGCTTTAGAAACCGTTGGTCATGGGGGGCGTGGTGACAGTTAGAGTGACTGTTTCGAGGAACCGGGAGAGTTATAAATACTGAGGGAGGGTTCCAGAAGGTTCCAGTCCCCAGGGGGAGCTCAGGTGACAGGAAGACTGTGACAGTCTGTGCGCTCTGAGGAGAATCCGACCAGGGGGACTGAGGAGAGAGAACGTCAGGGGGGTGGTCCTGACAGGAAGGTACCGCAGAAGAGACGTGGCAGTGGGTGCAGGATACCGTATTTAACATGACGACTGACCAGTGGAAGCGCTGTTGGTTTATGGGCCTAGGGCGGCCACAGTGACGGACCTGTCAGGAACGTCAAACACTGAAGGAGGGACGGTACGTACAAATACGTCCCTGGTGACAGTGTGAAAATGGCTCTGAAATCGAAGAGCCGACAAGTGAAGAGAAGTGCGGTGTGTTGCGGAGGCCGTTAGGTGAACGGCAAGTAAAGAAATAAACTTGGACCTGTTGTACCCAGTAACTGCCTCCATCTTGTCTCTGTGTCATCTCTGCTCGGTAGTGAAAGAGGGACCACCCCCCCCAGCTCGGCCCACCACCGACTCTACATTGGCACCATCCATATCTGTTTAACCCCTTAGTTGCTGCTGTCAAAAGTGACTACATCAAATAAATGGTTAATAGATTGTGGGGGCTTGCACTTTAATCTAATTGACACACCGAGATCATGATTGTGTGGTCCTGATGTTTGCCATAGCAGTTCATGGCCAAATAGCGTCCTTAGAGGCTCCCGGCTACAGTGGTCAGTTCAGAAGTTAGTGACATCTAGGTGGTAAACAAGCACTTTTTCATTCCGGCTATACCACTTTGCATTAATTCCTGAAAATCACCTGAAGGGTTAATAAACTACCTGACAGCAGTTTTCAATATGTCAGGGGGTGCAGTTTTTAAAATAGTATCATGTTTGGGGTTTTCCAATATATAGCACTCCTAAAGTCACTTCAAACTTGGATAGGTCCCTCAAAAAAATAAATTTTGTAAATTTCCTTGAAAAAATGAAAAATTACTGCTACATTTTTAAACCTCCTAAAAGGCTAACAAAATAAATTAGCATTTTAAAAATGGTGCTGATGTAAAGCAGACATGTGGAAAATGTTATTTATTAATGTTTTTCTGTGGTATGACTATCTGGATTAAAGGGATAATCATTTAAAGTTTGAAAATTGCAATTTTTTTTACATTTTTGTCAAGTTTCTGATATTTTTTATAACCAAACAAAATATATCAATCTAAATGTATCACTATCATAAATTCTAATGTGCCACGAAAAAACAATCTCAAAATCACTGGGATTTATTGAAGCATTCCAGAGCTCTGACCACATAAAGTGACATTGGACAGAATTTAAAAAATTGGCCCGGTCACGAAGGGGTTAAATAATCACTTGACCCATCAGATGATCGTCGGTTATAGAGTTTACTTGTATGCAGACCAGCTGGGTGTGTGGAGTTCTCTTGTGACTGTGGTATTGCCGCTGTTGGAGTCCTGTTTACCTGGCGCCGTTTACTCTGATGCTGTGGACCTTAGCAAAGGATTCTGAGCTGAGTTGTATCCTTTCTGTCAGTCCCTTTGTTTGTCTCTTTCCCTGTGTTATATTACCTGCAGTGGCAAGGCTAGTGTCCATGCTGGCCAGTGCACTAGCCAGGGTTAGCAGAGGTGACAGCCAGGTGCTAGGCATATGATGGTTGCGGAGGGAAGGGCCTGCAAAGGGTGCTAGGAAAGCTTAGGGACAGACACAGGTTGGTGACAGGTGGTGTCCCATCCCTCGCTCCCTACCGTTAAGGCCTTTCTCTCTGTCATCCTGTTGCACCTATATGTTGAGCCGTCCGCTGGACATACCCGGGTGTGGATGTGACAGATATACATGTCTCCCTTTCTAGTATATATGTCTCCCATCCTGATATACATGTCCCCATTTCTAGTATATATGTCCCCCACCCTTGTATATATGTCCCCCTTCCTGGTATATATGCCCCCCTGGAAGAGGCCTACGATGGGGGACATATATACCAGGATGAGGGACATAAATACCAGGAAGGGGTTCAGGATGGGGCGCATATATACCAAGAAGCAACTCCAGAACTGCCATGAATCCCTTAATGATTCATGACAATATTAGCATGGGGGGACATGTATATGGAGTGCCCGCCAGGGCTGTGGGGTACCCAGTCCGTATCCGTCGGTGCTTCGGGGGTTGTCACGGCAGCAGTAACCTGGTCCATGGCCCTGAGCGTCCAATAAAAAAATGTGATGTAAGGGGAAATAAAGTTTATAAATGATCATTCATGATGCCACCTGTGATACCCAGCAAATAAGGTGTTAGCCAATGCTGCAGATTCAGTCCACTGGGACAGTTGTTAATGCAGCAAAGTTGGTTCTGCTCTCCACAGGCAGAGCTATTCCCCAGGGCAGTTATGGTGTGAAGTGGTGATGATGGTGTTGCAGTGCAGGGCAGATGATGCAGCAAATAAATAGAAGGACACAGCAGGGTGCAGTCTTCACACTGTTTACTCACAGTTCAATTGTTACAGTCCCCAGCTGGGGTGCTGTGTCCTCCAGGCTTGTGGTCCAAAGAGCTCTCAGGTAGTTTGGGGTGCACATTGCCAGGGCTCCCTTTGATGTTCCTTTCCTAGCCATCTCACTATGCTGGCTACCACCTCTCCTGCCCTGTGTCTTCACACACAGTGTCCCGAGCCAGCAGACTTGGATCTTGTTGGGCGACGTTGGTAAGACCTCTGGATCCTATACGTCTGCCTTTTCTGCGAATGAGAGTGGGGTTGGCTGCAGCACTTAACGATACTGCCACCTCCAGTTTCCTAGCTGAGTCCTTAGTTTATCCACTAGTTTTGGGGCCAGTCCCCTAACTGCGACCTGGTCCCTCCACCGACCACGGCGGTGGATGTGGGCCCTACGGATGGATCTCTCACTATCCGTGCCCCTAAGACCCCTTCTTCCTCTCCTCCTGGAGCTTTCCTTCCCTTCTTCTCTATCTTCACTCAGTCTCTCTCACTCTCTTTAGTCTGGAGATAAGCTGCACTCTATTTCCATCTCCACAAGCGACTCCTTCTCTCTCCCTCCCTCCTGACTGACTATTTCTAGAACAATCTCTTTACCTCAGCACTAACTCCTCCCACCAACTGTCACTCCTGTTACCATGACAACTCTCCACTCCCAACTGTCAGCTCTCTCTCCAGCATTCCTACCCTTATCTACTTCCTCCACCCACAACCTCTATTTAACTCCAAACTAGCCAGATGGGGACTAGTGTTGGGTGCTGGTGTGTGAGTCCTGGTAGTGACCCTTCCTTACCTGAGAGCAGAGTACCACACCTCTGGATGAAGTGTAGTACCCTGTGGCGACTGACACCACAGGGGCACCACATATACAAGAAAGGGGGACATGTATATCAGGATGGGGGACATATATACTAGAAAGGGAGACATATATACCAGGTTGGGGGACATATATATATCCAGAAAGGCCCCAGGATGGGGAACATATGTACCAGGATGGGAGACAAATATACCAGAAAGGGGTTCAGAATGGGGGGCATATAGACCTGTAAGGAACCCAGGATGTCTGACATACAGTATATACCTAGAAGAGGCTCAGAATGGGGGACATTAATACAGGATGGGGGGACATTACTACATAATGAAAGTGGGGGTGGGAGCGAACACATACAGTATGTCTTTAGAATGCTACATGGGCCCATACATCTGTCCAAAATGCAGTAGGGGGCCAAGACCCAAACCTTTCACCAGGGTCCACAGGACTCTAATTACTCCTATGGGTATAATTAGAAAAGGAATGGCTCCAAAAGCAAACCTCACACAAGCAGTTCAACATTTTCTTCTATTTCCAATCCTTAGAGATGAGAGGATCATTCAGCAGAGATTCAAGTTGGAGTCAAATTTTCTGTAATTCAGTTTTTCACGCAAATTCAAAAATGTTAAGATTCGATTCATGAATTTGAAAAGGAAAACTTGCTCTGCACCATTTCCCACATTGCGGGAAGACGCAAACGTCATTTTGTGTTGCCATGCAGCTTGCCCATAATGCCCTATAGCCATGACATCTCATGGGCCATCATACTTTGTTCAGTGGTGGTCAGTACCTGGGCCATCATAGATCAGCGGTTCTCAGTGGAGCACAGTTTGTACGGCAGACTCATTTCAATCTCCAGAGTCACTGGGTGAGTCTGTCTTCTGTAAAGTGTGAGCTCTAATGGTCAGTGGGGTCCTCTCTCTCTCTCTTTCTTATATAGCGTGTAAGCTTTTATGATCAGCAGGGTCTTCCCTCTTTTTCCTATAGAGTGTAAGCTCTTATGATCAGTGGGGTCCTCTCTCTCTCTCCTATATGTTGTAAGCTATTATGGTCAGCGGGGTCCTTACTCTCTCTTTCTTTCGTCTATAGAGTCTAAGCTGTTTTGATCCTCAGGGTCTTGTCTCTCTCTCCTATAGATTGTAAGTTCTTATGATCAATGGGGTCCTCTCTCTTTCCCTGTCCTGTACAGTGTAAGCTCTTATGGTTAATGGGGGTCCTCTCTCTCTCTTTTTCTTTCTTCTATAGAGTGTAAGCTGTTATAATCTGTGAGGTCTTTGCTCTCTCTCTCTCCTGTAGAGTGGAAGCTCTTATGGTCAGCAGCGTTCTCTCTCTCCTGTAGAGTGTAAGCTGTTATGGTCAGCAGCGTTCTCTCTCTCCTGTAGAGTGTAAGCTCTTATGGTCAATGGGGTCCTCTCTCTCCTGTAGAGTGCAAGCTCTTATGATCAGCAGGGTCCTCTCTCTCCTGTAGAGTGTAAGCTCTTATGGTCAGCAGGGTTCTCTCTCACTTCTCCCCTACTTGTATTTTCCGACCAATTACAAGCTTCCCAATATTGAAATTCTCACAAATTTATTTGCCACAAATCATTTTTTTTTAAATTTGACAGTCAGTGAATTTGAGTTTTAAAAGATTCACTCATCTCTACTTGGCATGTACAATGAAGTTGGTGATGGTGGTCCCATGAAGCTCACACATCTTATACTTTGTCCTTCCACACTATATAAATGTAATACCTAACAATGGGAGACAATGTGCTGGAGTGCATTGTACAGACATAAATGTAATTGAAAGTAATCGATCACTGCACATTGTGAAAGTGAAATATGTATCATGGTGCTACAGCACTCTCTTAGAAACTGCATTGGTAGTCATATTAGTTGTCACCCAGCTTTCTGGCACAGATGCGATGGATGAATAGAAGGTTTAGCAACTGGATAGACAAGGGAAGAAAAGTATCATAGGCACTTTGTAATATCGCTGAGAGATTATGGTTATAGGATTATTTATCCAGGTGACACATATACAGTATACAATGGATTCAAAGACCCTCAGCGAGAGTCAGCATGCCCAGCGCCTCCTCCTCCAGCTCTACACTTGGTAAGACACTGCGCGTCAGTTTTGCCTTGAGAATTTCTTTGCTATTATTTTTCTTTTGTGTCTCCACATCTAGGTTAATTGCTCCCCTTCAACTTCCAATTATCACATTCATGCATTTTGAAAGGAAGGAGGGTCTTGCAGTATAAGTGTTATATGGATGTACTGCATGCTCACAGCTTCACATTCCTCTGTTAACATCTTGGCTGCTGAAATGTGACCTCCACTTACATCAAATACTCGACATACTTCACCTACACTCAAATCAGGGATTCTAGAAATGCAATTCAAGTGGAATCGCTTAATGTACATGCGGGTCATTGATAGGGAGTATCACTTTACGATGGGTCCCCCAGTGTTTGTACTCATAACTAGTGATGAGCGAGTATACTCGTTGCTTGGGTTTTCCTGAGCATGCTCGGGTGGTCTCCGAGTATTTTGGCGTGCTCGGAGATTTAGATTTCGTCATCTCAGCTGCATGATTTGCGGCTATTAGACAGCTTGAATACATGTGTGGAATGCCTGTTTGTTAGGGAATTCCCACATGTATTCAGCCTGTCTACAAGTTGCAAATCATCCAGCTGAGACGACGAAATCTAAATCTCCGAGCACGCCAAAATACTCCGAGATCACCCGAGCATGCTCGGAAAAACCCGAGCAACGAGTATACTCGCTCATCACTACTCATAACCTAAGCATGCCAACCTATCCTTGAATCCTTATCTTATGGATTGCCCGCATTAGGTGGTGCATCAAGGGTAGGTGCATGTACACGGACCAATTATTCTCATTAAAGGGCGTTCATAATTGTGCTGCCAATCACACAATGATCGAACCAAACACTCGTTAATCCGATGAAATTATTTTTAGACTTGCTTCAAAATCATTGTTCTCGGCAGCAAATTCTTCAATGTCAACAGGACAAGTGCTGCCGAGAACAATGACAGTGTCTATGCACAGATAACGATTGATTACCGATTGAACTGTGCACATGGGAAGTGTGGGTCGGACTGTCTACACAGGTTGACCGCCGATGGCGGTCTTTTAATGGCCATCACTAGCACTCTAAGTATATCACAAAACTTTATGGATCTGATTTTCCTAAATTGCTGTACAGATGGACAACAATTTAGGAAAATCAGATATATAAAGTTTTGCGGTATACTTAGAATACATAGAAAAAAATTACTCATGAACCACGACAGACCGCTGTTCTGATATATCGCGCCATTATCTTATAAACCTTTATGCCTTAATTTCTCATATTAAGAGCCCATACAAAAGACTAGAGCAAGTAATAATTCCAGTTTTTAAAGGGAATCTGTCAGTAGAATTTTGCTATGTAACCTGACAGCGCCTTGAGGTAGGGACAACCACCCTGATTTCAGCCATGTGTCACATACTTTACTGGGTGCAGCTGTTGTGATAGAATCGCAGCTTTCTCTGCCGCAGATCGAGCTCTGAATGCTGAGCTCTGTATAGCTCCGCCCACTTCACTGATTGGCTGCTTTCTGTGTATATTGAATAGTGACAGAAAGCTCGCAATCAGTGCTGAGGGCATAGTAGGTCTACCCTGCACGTGGCAAGTTGGCCTCTAGTGATAATCCCCCCGCTGATAAAACGCTGATTGTATTGAAACAGCAAAACACAGCCTAGTAAGTTACACAACCATGTAATCAGGGTCTCAGCTCCTACATTATGCTGCTCTCAGATTACATTACAAAAAGCTAGTGATGCTTTAGTAATATATCACTGTAAGAGCAATGATACGTCAAGTGATATCTGCATTGCTTTTGTGCAGTTGTCAAAGGATTGTCTGCGCTGATCCAAATAAACATAGATAAAGCCAATCTGTCATGCCTTTCATGTTGCACCACATGCCCTGAGATATGTGGTATGAGATATCTGGTGTTGAACAAAACCCAATTTTGAGATACTCAGTCAGAAGATGTCTATTCTATATGTTTTTGGATGTATCCACTCAGTGGTTGCGCTGTGAATTGCAGCCTGTTTTGAGATTTGCTAACGTGATATTGTATTACATTTGTGTTTTGATCATTTAGAGTCCTTTATCAAATACAAGAAAAAAAAATAAGGGTGGACAAATTTGTATTTTTTTTGTCTCTCCGAGGATTGAATAAAACAGTTGTCTGTAATCGGCGAGCCTGTCGGGATTTCATGCCGCCTGCGTTTCAGGAAATGCCGTCAAGTTTCCTTTAAGCTGTGTGAAAATAGGAATGATCTGTATGGCTTTCTTATGAAAAGAAAATGGTTTTCATTAACTGACGGCATCTTAAATATGGTTAAACATTAAGGAGATTCTCTAAATGTAGTATAAGGCCAATCAGCAGACAAAAGACATGCTTCCCTCGTAGAGTCGGAGGCTGCACAACTGGCTGACCCAAACTGGGTATAAGAAAGCATTGACTGCTCTGAAAAACACTTGATTTTATTTGCCATACAGAAATTAGGCAAAATCAACTGTCATGTGACCAATTTTGGCTGGAGGTAATGGTATGACATTGGGGTGATTAATGTCAGATATTAGGCCCTTGGAGTGTTGCTAGCTGCATATGTCACAGCCCTCTCACATTGTTTGGGTTCACATTGCGTTCTTGCAGAACCCCAATACAGGGCCATTTATTATAATGAGGCAGATGGTGTCACTGTGTGCTATGTCTGGCCTTTAGGTAAGCTGTGTCCATCTTCTTGAGAGGGGGGCACAAAAGTGCAGTCAACTGTGCTTTTGTGCCACCACAAGAAGGAGCACACTGCCGAAAAGAAGCCAGAGCTTAAAGTGACTTCGTCTGTTTCATTGAAGCCACTGGCCACATGGGAAAAATGCACACAGATAAGGCTTGCATAGGACATCAGTCACACAGTGCGGTGCAAAGTGTCTGAACAGCCTATTGATCACGCCCATGGTATTAGCAGGCGGGCTTTATCATTTTTGCAGGATGCAGCTGGGCCTCTTTATGTTGGCTTGGTTTTTTCTGTGTGATGCATGTATAAGTACAGAACAGCCCGCCTGCTAATACTATGGGCGTGATCAATAGGCTGTTCAGACACTTTGACCGCACTGTGTGACTGATGTTCTATGCAGGCCTTATCTGTGGGCATTTTTCCCACTAGGCAGCCAGCTCCTCTTTTTCCTTTGGAAACTGGCTGTCTTCATCAGTGGGTTGCACCTGTGCTGCCCCAGCCTTTATCACTGGAGGTCTGCTGCATCCTGCTAGTGCATCAGTCAGGGTTTGCTGAGTCTACCTTTCATATGTAAGTTTTACTGTCCAATATATAACAACAGAAAATTACCCCTTTAAAAATGAGTATATTTTTTTTAAATACACTCATTAAAAATGCCAAAATAACACCACAAAAGTATAAATATAAAGAGGGGGGGGAAAAGAGGATCCTCTCAAAAACAATAGGATATGAAGAGGATAGGGCACCTATAGTATCCCTGGAAGACCCTAATACTTAGTTGCCTACCTGAGTCTTCTACATTTCTAATTGGAGGTATTAGCTGATATTATTATTACACCTACGACATATTGAGATGGGATCTTGGAGATGGGAATACCCCTTTAAACAACCTATTACTTTTCAGTAGGAATTGTGTAATGTCTTCTTTCCCCTTTGATGGCTCTGCAGGGAAATTAACCGAGCCAGGTTTTCCCTCAAGAATACAGGTGATTGCTGATGGTCCCACTGGTAGCACTCCCTGCGATCAGCCTATAATTGAGGGTCCCTTTATAACAAAAAGACTTCATCATCCATTACAGACATCTTCTTTATGCATTCACCACTTCTGGTTGCAATGTCTTGACCCTATCACGTCTAATGTACATTTAGTCAGTAGTTTACTGGACGGGGACTTGTAAATACGCCTGACTACAAGAACAACATGCCGGGGTTACTTATTACATTTCAATCAATTGTCTTAGCCATTTTAAGTGAGACTAGCACTAATGTAGGAATGCAAGATTACACATTAGAGCTCACATGATCTACATCACTGCGTTATTATCCTTCTATACAATCAAAACGGAGCCATCAAAAATAATATGCCTGCAGCAAAGCATACAATGCATACACCACCCAACTATAATACATACTCATAGTGGCTACATGAGACCACACAGAGTATAAAAATAGCTCTTAGAACAGTAAGATATACAATGGCTTCCGAAACTATTCAACCCCCTTGGCATTTTTCGTGTTTTGTTAACTCACAACCTGGAATTTCACCTTTTTTTGCGGGTTTGCATCAGTTCATGTAAAGAATGTGTGTACAATTGTGAACAGTATGTTTTTCTTTTTATTGTGAAGAAATCACAAAATAGCACAAAGTAACTGCAAACTTCAGTGTGCATAACTATTCACCCCCTAAAGTCAGTGCTTTGTAGATCCTCCTCTTGCAAGATTTACAGCTGGAAGTCTTAAGGAGCTTTCCACATCTTGTCCCTGGGATTTTTTTTCCATTCCTCAAGGCAAAACTGATCCAGCTTCCTTCAAGTTAGATCATTTCTTCATGTGAGCAGCAATCTTCAAGTCTCACCACAGATTCTCTACTGGATTAAGGTCTGGGCTTTGACTAGGTAGCTCCAAAACATTTACTTGTTTCCCTTTAAACCACTCGATGTTGCTTCAGCAGTATGCTTTGGGCCATTCTCTTGTTGGAAGGTGAATCTCTGTCCTAGTCTTGAATCACTGATAAACTGAAACAGGTTTTGCTCAAGAATATCCCTGTATTTCACATCATCCATCTTCCTCTCAACTCAGACTATTTTCCCTGTCCCTTCTGCCAAAAAACATCCCCATAGTATGATGCTGCCACCACGATGTTTGACTATGGGGATGGTGTTTTTAGGGTGATGACGAGTTGTGCTGGTTTGGCCCCAGACATAGTGTTTACCTTGGTGGCCAAAAAGTTCAATTTTGGTCTCATCTGACCATAGCACTTTCCTCCATACTTTTGGGAGTCTTCCACATGTCTTTTGGCAAACTCAAAGCAAGCCTTACAATTTTTGTGTGTAAAGGCTTTTTTTCTGCCCACTCTTTCATAATGGCCACCTCTATGGAGTGTACGGCTTATTGTAGTCAGATACTCCAGTCTTTGCTTGGAAGCTCCACAGCTCCTTCAGGGTTACCCTTGGTCTCTGTACTGCCTCTCTGATTAAATATCTCCTAGCCTGGGCTGAGAGTTTTAGTGGGTGGACCATTTTAGGAAGGTATGCTGTGGCATCATGTTCTTTCTATTTGATGATAATGGATTTGATGGTACTCCAGGGGATCATCAGAGATTGGTTATTTTTTATAACCCAAACCTGACTTTTACTTCTCAATAACTTTGTTCCTGACTTGTTTGGAGATCTCCTTGGTCTTCATGGTGTTGTTTATGCTTAATGGTGTTGCAGTCTTCTCTGTAGCCTTTGAGAAAAGGTAAAGTGTATATACTGACCGACCACATGACACTTAGATTGCACATAGGTGGACTTCCTTTCACTAAGAATGTGACTTATGAAGGGAATTGCTTGCACCAGAAACTATTAGGGGCTTAATCACAAAAGGATTGAATACATGTACACATGCCAATTTCTAGTTATTTTATCGCATAAATGTAATTTATGTCTGTATGTTTCTCACTTCACTTCACCAACTTAAAACTTAAGACTCTTTAGTGCTGATGCATCGCACACAAATCAGATTACAAAAAATATTTAAACACAAGTTCTAATGTGGCAAAATAGTTAAAAAGCTATTATTATTGTGTGCCCAAATGCACTTGACTTCAGCACTCCATGATTCTGTGACTGGAGACCTCTACTGGACTGTGCCTGTAAATCCTCAGGAAAAAAAAAAGCAACATAAAATGTATTTTCCTTTACATAGGAAAGGCATGATCTCAGAAAACTAGTGTTAATGTTATTTAATTTTTGGCCTCACAAACTATTATTTATATAAGCAATGACAGACTGACTTTTCTAGGTCTTCAATTCTTACTAAACTTGTAAGTTGCCACCAGAGATTAATTTTACTGATACGAACATAAAGGTTGTAAAGTAATTAAAAAAAAATATCTATATTAAAATATATGCTTGAAAAAGGTTCACACTTATTGAATCGAAACGTTCCTGCATGGGCACATAGCCATATGGGCTATTAAAAAAACACTTCATTGAAAACCAACATGGTGTGCTGCCTTCTTTTTTGATGGACTATTAGGAGGTTTGGTATGTACCTGGAGGGCTTGCACCCGAATCTTTTTTCTATTTTGTGCTGTTTTTTCAATTTTGCTCTATCTATATTAAAATATATATGTGTTAATAAAATTGTGAAACTGAATTAAAAAGAGAATAAACTTTTGAACAAATAAATGGAAAGTTAAACAATTCTGAATTTCAATTGTTGCTTCAATATATAGCTCAACACAGATATTTGAAATAAGCTGTAACATACCATATTTTACGCTTTATAAGACGCTGCGGATTATAAGACACACCCCAAATTTTGAGGAGAAAATAAGAAAAAAATATTTCTTAATAAAATGGTGGTGCTTCTTATATTCCTTGCATCTTATTGCTTACCGGGGAGTGGTGGCTGCGGTGTAGCTGGATCCCAGGGTCGCGGCTGGAGGAAGCAGGAGTGGGGAGATGCTGCAGGCCGCAGGCAAGGATAAGGGGGGCTCTGATGTGCGCCGCTGCTGCAGGGGTCTTGTCCTGCTGTGGGGGTCTTGTGCTGCTGCTGAGTGTCTCCAGGTGCCCGGAGGTTGCTGGCCGGTGCTGCGGGTGTCTCCGGTGCCCAGAGGTGCTGCATGTGTGTCCGGCGCTGAAATCTCATCTCTCGAGATCTTGGTCCCGAGATCACATCTGCGCAGCTGGCCATTTTTTACCGGAACCACCGCACACAGGGAACCGTGGAAATGCCCGAACTCTGGCTTGTCGCAAAATGTCGGCAGAGCCCCGGGCAGCGCTGGACACACACGCAGCACCGCTGGGCATCGGAGAAACCCGCAGCACCAGCCAGCAACCGCCGGACACCCGGACACCCCCTGATCACAGCCTATGGTAAGGCATGAGTGCTTTGAAAGACACACCCCCATTTTCCCCCCAAATTTGGGGAAAAAAGTGCATCTTGCAAAGCAAAAAATAAGGTAATTTATGTTCCACTAGAAACATGACAGTACGATAATCCTTAAAAGGTACAAAGAAACTGGGGAATGAGAGCGCGCAATAGGGTCTTATCTGATAAAACAAAGTTTTAACAGAAGTGAAACAACTAACCTTGAGGTTGCACTGAAGCAACATGCAAATCACATGTATATCGGCTGCTGCTGGACACCAGTCACAAAGGACCAACTTGAATTGGAGACGGGGTGCAGCTGTCACTCAAAGCACTGCTGATGAAGGCTCCAAAACTAAATATACTTGAAAGGGTTTATTATGCTGGTTTTATGAATCAACACGCTTCGAGGTCATACAGGTCCTCTTCATGAGGACAAAAACCTAATCTAAATTTTTGTCCTGTTGAAGAGGTCCGGCGTGACCTTGAAATGCGTTGACTCTTAAAACCTGCATAATAAACCCTTTCATGTATATTTCGTTTTGGAGTCTTCATTAGCAGCACTTTGAGTAACACCTCCATCCCGTCTCCATAATCCTTAAAAGGGTTGTTCACTACTTGGACAACGCTTTCTCAATCACCATATTTTCCCCGTGAATATTCCCCTCCAGGTTGGGCATGATTCCAGAGATGTCAACACCTGCTCTTTTGGGTCTTGCATGATGCTGTTATGTCACCGGAGCTCTACAACTAATCAGTGGCTGCTTCCCTCTCACTTCCTTTGGATTTGACTAACAGTCGAAGGAAGTTAGAGAGTAGCAGCTCTCACTTCTTCCAGATGTCAGTTTCATCTGAAGGAGGTGAGAATGAAGAGGTTGCTGCTTGGCTTTAGGGCTCTTGCGACATAACAATGTCATGTGAGACCCGTAAAAGCAGAAGCCAACAATGATGGAACCTCGCTAGTACTGAAGGTGTTATGATGAGTCACCGAAGGAGGAAAAAACAAAATACCAGCTAAGTCCAGAAAAACCAGAGAGGTTGGCAGCTATCGGATTGCAGACCCCTGGACCTATCCAGAACAACTAGCAGTAGCCGTGGGGGGTTCCTACGGTGCCCTAGACCCCTCGATCAAAGCCGGAGAACTAGATAGCCTAAAGACAGAAAGGGAAAAACTAAACTGCCCCAGAGCAGACCCCAAAGCAATAGGCAGCCCCCAACATATAATGACGGTGAAGCAAGATGAAAACACTAACACAGATAGAAAGATAGGTTGAGCAAATGATGGGGCCCAAGCTAACTACATAGGACAGGATAGGAAAGCTGCTGTCTGCCATCCGCAAAAACCCTATCAAAATGAGCCAACCGACTGATAGGAAAAACAGGCCCTGAAGTCGCTAGGCTTCAAAAGACTATATCAGCACTCAGGTATATTCTGAAGACAGAGCAAAAGATCAACAGATCAGAGACAAAAATGGAATTCAGCTCACCCCCGGCCGGGGATGGCAGAACTCCCAAAAAACAAGGCAAAACAAAAAACAAAACAGAAAAGTACAAAGCAGAGCAGAAAAACTTAGCTTTGAGATGCAGGAATCAGACTGGTCTCCAAGAATCCAGCAGGAAAATCACCAGCCAGGAAGAAGGGCATCGGCAGCCTTATATCCAGTCCTCAATTCCAGCCACCCAGTCATCATCTAGCTGCCCAGGTGTCTGATAATCAGCCTCACTACCTTCCTTCACCAGAGGAGGGAGTTCATCAGACCTCAATAGTGAAGGGAAAAATGAACTCACAACAGTACCTCCCCCTTGAGGAGGGGTCACCGAACGCTCATCCATGCCACCAGGGCGATCCGGGTGAGCCCGATGAAAGGCATGCACCAATCTTTCGGCATGAATATCAGAGGCAGAGACCCAGGAATTATCCTCCTGACCATAACCCTTCCACTTAACCAAATACTGGAGTCTCCGTCTAGCCAGACGGGAATCCAGTATCTTCTCTACCTCATATTCCATGTTACCTTCAACCAATATAGGGTCAGGAGGTGCCACCACAGGAACTACTGGTTCAACAAACCTCTTCAACAAGGACTTATAAAACACATTATGAATTTTAAATGTGACAGGAAGAGCCAACCGAAAAGAGACCGATTAATAATCTTCAAAATCTTGTAAGGTCCAATAAATCTAGGCTTAAACTTAGGAGAAGCCACCTTCATAGCGATATTTTTTGATGGCAACCAAACCAGATCACCCATCTTAAACTGGGGACCAACGGTCCTATGCCGGTTGGAAAACCGCTGGGCCTTTTCCTGGGAGAGAGACAATTTATCCACTACTTGGTCCCAGATCTGGTGCATTCTCTCCACCACAGTGTCAACACCTGGGCAGGCAGAAGGCTCCACCTGCCCTGAAGAAAATTGAGGGTGGAAACCAAAGTTACAAAAAAAAGGTGACATCAAAGTGGCAGAACTAGCTCTATTATTTAAAGCAAATTCGGTCAAGGGCAAAAATGAAACCCAATCATCCTGATCGGCAGAAATAAAACATCTCAAATACGACTCCAAAGTCTGGTTTGTTCTCTCCGTCTGCCCATTGGTCTGAGGGTGAAATGCAGAGGAGAAGGACAACTGAATTCCCAGCTTGGAACAGAAAGTCCTCCAAAATCTAGACACAAACTGAACTCCTCTGTCAGATACAATGTTCTCAGGAATCCCGTGCAAGCGAACCACCTGTTGCAAAAACAAGGGCACCAACTCAGAGGAAGATGGCAACTTAGGGAGTGGTACAAGATGGACCATCTTAGAGAATCTATCACAAATCACCCAAATAACAGTCAATCTCTGAGAGACAGGCATATCAGAGATAAAATCCATTGAAATATGGGTCCATGGCCTCCTGGGCACCGGCAAAGGCATCAACAAGCCACTAGAGCGAGAACAAGGTTTAGACCGGGAGCAAGTCCCACAGGACTGCACAAAATTCCTGACATCATGAGACAAGGCGGGCCACCAGAAAGACCGACTCACCAGATCTCTAGTACCAAAAATACCTGGATGACCAGCCAATGCAGAGCAATGAACTTCAGACATCACTCTCTTCCTCCACTGGTCAGCAACATACAACTTTCCACTGGGACAACGCTCAGGTTTGTCCTCCTGAAACTCTTCCAGAGCATGTCTCAAATCGGGCGAGATGGCAGAAAGAACTACCCCCTCGCCTAAGATGGTAGCAGGCTTAGTCACAACAGGAGAATCAGCAAGGAAACTCCTAGAGAGGGCGTCTGCCTTGACATTCTTAGTGCCCGGAAGAAAAGAGACCACAAAATCAAAACGTGTGAAAAACAAGGCCCACCTAGCCTGTCTAGGATTCAAGCGCTTGACCGACTCCAGGTAAATCAAATTCTTGTGGTCAGTAAGGACCACGACTTGGTGTTTGGCTCCCTTCAACCAATGTCTCCACTCCTCAAATGCCCATTTCATGGCCAACAGTTCCCGATTCCCCACATCATAGTTACGTTCGGATGGGGAGAACTTTCAGGAAAAGAAAGCACAAGGATTAATTTTAGATGTCACAGGATCTTTTTGGGACAACACCGCTCCTGCACCAATCTCAGAAGCGTCCACCTCCACCTGAAACGGGAGTGAGACATCAGGTTGCCGCAAAACCGGAGCAGAAGTGAATCTTCGCTTCAGCTCCTGAAAGGAAGAAACAGCCTCCGGAGACCAAAATTTCCGGTAAAAATTAGCAAAACCCAAAAACTTCTGGAGGGCCTTCAAAGAAGTGGGCTGAACCCAATCATAAATGGCCTCTACCTTGGCCGGGTCCATTTCAATAGTTGACGGAGACAAAATAAATCCCAAAAATGAAATCCTCTGTACCCCAAAAAGGCATTTCGATCCCTTGACATATAGGGAATTCTCCCTCAAAATCCGGAACACAGTCCGAACATGTTCCACATGAGTGTCCCAATTCTTCGAGAAGATCAAAATATCATCCAGATAGATAATCAAAAATTTATCCACAAAGTCTCGGAATATATCGTTCATGAAGCACTGGAAGACAGAAGAGGCATTAGTGAGCCCAAAAGGCATCACCAGGTACTCAAAATGTCCCTCCGGAGTATTAAACGTCGTCTTCCATTCATCCCCATGCTTAATGCGAATAAGATTATACGCCCCCCTGAGGTCAAGCTTGGTAAACCAGCAAGCACCTTTAATGCTGGAGAATAGATCAGAAATCAGGGGTAACGGATACTGATATTTAACAGTAATTTTGTTGAGGGCACGATAGTCAATACAAGGCCTTAATGAACCATCCTTTTTAGCCACGAAAAAACCCCCAGCACCTAAGGGTGAAGAGGATGGTCGAATATGACCCTTCTCCAATGCCTCCTTAATATAGGATCGCATAGCCTCGTGCTCGGGTACAGATAAATTGAAAAGCCGACCCTTGGGGAATTTACACCCCGGGTTCAGCTCAATTGCACAGTCATAACTCCTATGAGGAGGCAAAGACGCAGACTCATTCTCACTAAATACATCATAAAAGTCAGTCAAATAGTCAGGAACATCATGCGACTGGGGAGAGGTGGAGAAAACAGGAGCATCACTAAGGGCACACCGACAACCCCAACTCACCACAGACAAAGATTTCCAATCCAGAACGGGATTATGGATTTGCAACCAGGGAAACCCCAGAACAATGGTATCATGCAAACTATGCAACACCAAAAATCTGCAATTTTCTTGATGGTCTGGGGCGACCCGCATTACCACCAGGGTCCAAAACTGAGGTTTATTCTTCGCCGAAGGAGTAGCATCAATACCCCTCAAAGGGATAGGCGTCCGCAGAGGTGTCATAGGAAATCCACAACGTTTAGCAAAATCCAAGTCCATCAGGTTAAGAGCTGCTCCTGAATCCACAAATGCCTTGGCGGAAAATGTGGACAGGGAGCAGATCAGAGTAATTGCCAGAAGAAACTTAGGTTGAACACCACCCACAGAAAACGTGTGTGCACAACGTTTCTCTCATTTAGGGCAGACAGAAATAATATGCGAGGCATCGCCACAAAAAAAACACAGCTTATTATGCCTTCTGAACTCCTGACGTTGCGCCCTAGACAAAACTCTATCACATTGCATAGGTTCAGACATTTGTTCAACAGGTGGCAACATCTCTCGTGTAGTTTTGCGTTCACGTAAACGCTGATCCACCTGAATGGCTGATGACGTAGAATCGTCAAGACCAGAGGGAACAGGAGATCCCACCATAGTATCTTTTACAGTTTCTGACAAACCCTTCTGAAAGAGGGCTGCCAAGGCACCATCATTCCAGGTAGTAAGGACCGCGCACTTTCGGAATTTTTGACAGTACAACTCTGCCGAATCCCGACCCTGGCTTAATGCCAACAGGGTCTTTTCAGCCTGATCAATAGCATTAGGTTCATCATACAACAACCCCAAGGCCTGAAAAAATGCGTTCACATTATTCAGAATAGGATCATCAGGTTTAAAAGAAAACGCCCAATCCTGGGGATCGCCGCGCAGCAATGAGATGACAATTTTAACCTGCTGCGCGGAGTTCCCCGACGAGTTAAGCTTCAAGGCAAAAAATAATTTACAATTCTTAAAATTCAAGAATTTAGACTGATTCCCAAAAAACACATCCGGAGTGGGAATCTTTGGTTCAGCCGCATGTAAATGAGCAAGATAGGCGGAAATTCCCCGCACTTCAGCAGAGAGCTGCTCCACACGATGAGACAATTGCTTCATCTCCATTGAGAGAAAAATTCCAGCTACGGCCTCAGAGATATAGAGGAAAAAATATGCACACAGAAAAAAAAAAAAATTCTGACACTTTTTTTTTTTTTACAATTCTCTCCTGCTATTGAGTACCCTAGGATCTGCGGTATGGCTGGTGATTCTGTTATGATGAGTCACCGAAGGAGGAAAAAACAAAATACCAGCTAAGTCCAGAAAAACCAGAGAGGTTGGCAGCTATCGGATTGCAAACCCCTGGACCTATCCACAACAACTAGCAGTAGCCGTGGGGGGTTCCTACGGTGCCCTAGACCCCTCGGCCACAGCCGGAGAACTAGATAGCCTAAAGACAGAAAGGGGAAAAACTAAACTGCCCCAGAGCAGACCCCAAAGCAATAGGCAGCCCCCAACATATAATGACGGTGAAGCAAGATGAAAACACTAACACAGATAGAAAGATAGGTTGAGCAAATGATGGGGCCCAAGCTAACTACATAGGACAGGATAGGAAAGCTGCTGTCTGCCATCCGCAAAAACCCTATCAAAATGAGCCAACCGACTGATAGGAAAAACAGGCCCTGAAGTCACTAGGCTTCAAAAGACTATATCAGCACTCAGGTATATTCTGAAGACAGAGCAAAAGATCAACAGATCAGAGACAAAAATGGAATTCAGCTCACCCCCGGCCGGGGATGGCAGAACTCCCAAAAAACAAGGCAAAACAAAAAACAAAACAGAAAAGTACAAAGTAGAGCAGAAAAACTTAGCTTTGAGATGCAGGAATCAGACTGGTCTCCAAGAATCCAGCAGGAAAATCACCAGCCAGGAAGAAGGGCGTCGGCAGCCTTATATCCAGTCCTCAATTCCAGCCACCCAGTCATCATCTAGCTGCCCAGGTGTCTGATAATCAGTCTCACTACCTTCCTTCACCAGAGGAGGGAGTTCATCAGACCTCAATAGTGAAGGCAAAAATGAACTCACAACATGAAGGTATGTCTTATTATTTTACTTGTGGGAAATATGGAGATTGAGAATGGGTAGTTCAAGTAGTGGACCAGCCCTTTAAAGGGTTCTGTGTAAACTAAGGGTCCTGTTCCAATTTTTGTTTTGCCCATTCTGCAAATTTGGAGTACCGATCTGGGTCATCCTCGTTGAGATGCTGCAGCAGCTAGATTTTGTAAGGGTGCCATTTGTGAGTAGCTAATATCTGCCGAAGGGATGTTCGACTGATGCCAGATCGGCGCACTGAATTTGCAGAATGGGCAAAATAAAAATTGTAACAGGACCCTCAGTTAACACAGAACATTATGTTCAGTGATGAGGCAAACTTTTTTGGGTGGCCCATTTATATGAATACACCTAAATAACATGGGAATGATGACAGTTTTCTTGCGTAGGGTGTCTTGCATTGAAATCTGCTGCAATGAACCAGGTATTGCGTTCACCAGACATCAACACAATTTCTTTCCGCTCCTCACGTGTTAACCTCTGCAACATGTCAATGGCTGAAAACAAAGAGAAACTTGTAAATAACTCATGAAAGAATAAAGTTACGTTAAAACCAAGCACACCATTGTTTTTCTTGTGAAATACTCAATAAGTTTGATGTGTCACATGACCCTCTTCCCATTGGAAAAAATAAAGTTGGATCCAAAATGGCTGACTTCAAAATGGCCACCATGGTCACCACCCATCTTGAAAAGTTTTCCCCCTCCCATATACTAATGTGCCACAAACAGGAAGTTGATATCACCAACCATTCCCATTTTTTAGGTGTATTCATATACATGGCCCACCCTGTATTACTATCTGTGGCCACATTGTATCATGTAATAAGCCTTCTCATTGATTTCATCTTCCCATTTAATCTGTTTTTTTCAGCACGAATATACTTTTTTGATTTTTAAAATCTTTTACAAGCAAGAAATTTATGAACAAAAAATATTACATAAAAATCATCTTCCATTCATAGAATCAAAATTCTAAGTGGTATATTTAGTGATAATGATTGTTTCTCATTGTGTATTCCCCATTTTTATTATCAGTCTGCTGTCAAGGTTATAAATTTGCTTAACCAATTTCTGTTACAAAGGTCTTGCGACTTGAAATTGGGAAACCCAGAAGTTTCCATCAGAATGTTTAGCTGACAGATGGTGGATTATCACCAACCCTGTTATAGACTTCTGCTCTATGAACATTGGCTTTCAGTAAAATATCAGTTTTAGGGTTTAGTTAGGCCATAATAACCATTATTACATTGTTATTTGTGTATATGTCATTAATCGAAATGTCATAGTGCCATGTGATGGTAGACTGAAAATGTAATTCATAAAATAGTTAAATCAATTGAAGTAACATCAATTGGAGCAAATCATAAAATAAGTTGAAAAATACTAAATTAAGAAATAAATTAAAATATATCTCTCTTTTCCTAAAGCGATTCTCCACTAAATTGCTGACAGCATATGAAATATTAAAGTGAAAATGTCTGATTTCATGTAAATTGTTTAACTTTTTATAGAAAATAGCTTTTGCTATAAACATTAGCACTGGAGATGAGCTGATAGTTTGAAATTCAAATTCGCTGGATTTACGGAATTGTCCCGAACAATTCGATTTGCGGAAAAAATAATTCACCTAACTCTCAATACTTGAAAACTTGCAATCATTCAGAAAATACATGTGGGGTAGAGGAGAGAAAGAACCACTGATAAAAAGGGCTTACGCTCTACAGGAGAGAGAGAGGACCCAGCTAACCATAAGAGCTTGCACAATCTACATGAGAGAGAAAGTGCGAACCCCCTAATCTTAAGCGATTACACTCTAAAGGAAAGAGAGAGGACCCCACTGACCATAAGAGTTTATACTTTCCAAGAAAAAGAGAGAGAACCCCGTTGACTATAAGACCATAATAGCTTACACTACAGAAGGGAAAGAAGGACCTGCTGATCTTAAGAGCTTACACTCTAC